>NW_022985982.1:0-52325 GCF_902459505.1 Geotrypetes seraphini
GTTATGTTATGGTATGGTATGGTATGGTATGGTATGGTATAGTATAGTATAGTATAGTATGTTATGTTATGTTATGTTATGGTATAGTATAGTATAGTATAGTATAGTATGGTATGGTATGTTATGTTATGTTATGTTATGGTATGATATGGTATGGTATGGTATGGTATAGTATTGTATAGTATAGTATAGTATAGTATATTATGGTATAGTATAGTATAGTATGTTATGTTATGTTATGTTATGTAATGTTATGTTATGCTATGTTATGTTATGTTATGTTATGTTATGGTATAGTATAGTATAGTATAGTATGTTATGTTATGGTATAGTATAGTATAGTATAGTATAGTATAGTATAGTATAGCATAGTATATTATAGTATAGTATGTTATGGTATGGTATAGTATAGTATAGTATAGTATAGTATGTTATGTTATGTTATGTTAGAGTATAGTATGTTGCAGTATGTTGCGGTATTTTGCAGTATGTTACGGTATGTTATAGTATGGTATGGTATGGTATGGTATAGTATAGTATAGTATGTTATGTTATGTTGCAGTATGTTATAGTATGTTGCAGTATGTTACAGTATGTCGCAGTATGTTACAGTATGTTGCGGTATGTTACAGTATGTTGCAGTATGTTACAGTATGTAATAGTATGTTGCAGTATGTTATAGTGTGTTGCAGTATGTTAGAGTATGTTGCAGTATGTTACAGTATGTAATAGTATGTTACAGTATATTACAGTATGTTACATTATGTAATAGTATGTTGCAGTATGTTATAGTATGGTATGGTATGGTATAGTATAGTATGTTATGTTATGTTGCAGTATGTTATAGTATGTTGCAGTATGTTACAGTATGTTGCAGTATGTTACAGTATGTTGCAGTATGTTATAGTATGTGCGGTATGTTACAGTATGTTACGGTATTTTGCAGTATGTTACAGTATGTTGCAGTATGTTACAGTATGTAATAGTATGTTGCAGTATGTTATAGTGTGTTGCAGTATGTTATAGTGTGTTGCAGTATGTTATAGTATGTTGCAGTATGTTATAGTATGTTACAGTATGTTACCGTATGTTACAGTATGTAATAGTATGTTACAGTATGTTACGGTATGTTGCGGTATGTTGCAGTATGTTACAGTATGTTGCAGTATGTTATAGTATGTTGCAGATTGTTGCGGTATGTTACAGTATGTTACAGTATGTTGCAGTATGTTACAGTATGTTGCGGTATGTTGCAGTATGTTACAGTATGTTGCCGTATGTTACAGTATGTAATAGTATGTTGCAGTATGTTATAGTATGTTGCAGTATGTTATAGTATGTTGCAGTATGTTATAGTATGTTGCAGTATGTTATAGTATGTTGCAGTATGTTATGGTATGGTATGGTACAGTATGTTGCAGTATGTTATAGTATGTTGCAGTATGTTATAGTATGTTGCAGTATGTTATGGTATGGTATAGTATAGTATAGTATGTTATGTTATGTTGCAGTATGTTATAGTATGTTGCAGTATGTTGCAGAATGTTGCGGTATGTTACAGTATGTTGCAGTATGTTACAGTATGTTGCAGTATGTTGCAGTATGTTATAGTATGTTGCAGAATGTTGCGGTATGTTACAGTATGTTACAGTATGTTGCAGTATGTTATAGTATGTTGCGGTATGTTACAGTATGTAATAGTATGTTGCAGTATGTTATAGTATGGTATGGTATGGTATAGTATAGTATAGTATGTTATGTTATGTTGCAGTATGTTACAGTATGTTGCAGTATGTTACAGTAATTTTCAGTATGTTACAGTATGTTGCGGTATGTTGCAGTATGTTACAGTATGTTGCGGTATGTTACAGTATGTTGCGGTATGTTACAGTATGTTGCGGTATGTTACAGTATGTTGCAGTATGTTACAGTATGGTATGGTATGGTATAGTATAGTATGTTATGTTATGTTGCAGTATGTTATAGTATGTTGCAGTATGTTACAGTATGTTGCAGTATGTTGCAGTATGTTGCAGTATGTTATAGTATGTTGCAGAATGTTGCGGTATGTTACAGTATGTTACAGTATGTTACAGTATGTTGCAGTATGTTATAGTGTGTTGCAGTATGTTACAGTATGTTGCAGTATGTTATAGTATGTTGCAGTATGTTATGGTAAGGTATAGTATAGTATGTTATGTTATGTTGCAGTATGTTACAGTATGTTGCAGTATGTTACAGTAATTTTCAGTATGTTACAGTATGTTGCGGTATGTTGCAGTATGTTACAGTATGTTGCGGTATGTTACAGTATGTTGCGGTATGTTACAGTATGTTGCGGTATGTTACAGTATGTAATAGTATGTTGCAGTATGTTATAGTATGGTATGGTATGGTATAGTATAGTATAGTAAGTTATGTTATGTTGCAGTATGTTACAGTATGTTGCAGTATGTTACAGTATGTAATAGTATGTTACAGTATGTTACAGTATGTTACAGTATGTAATAGAATGTTGCGGTATGTTACAGTATGTTACAGTATGTTGCAGTATGTTACAGTATGTAATAGTATGTTATGTTATGTTGCAGTATGTTATAGTATGTTGCAGTATGTTACAGTACGTTGCAGTATGTTGCAGTATGTTACAGTATGTAATAGTATGTTGCAGTATGTTATAGTATGTTGCGGTATGTTACAGTATGTTGCGGTATGTTGAAGTATGTTACAGTATGTTGCAGTATGTTACAGTATGTAATTGTGTGTTGCGGTATGTTATAGTATGTTGCAGTATGTTATAGTATGTTACAGTATGTTACAGTATGTAATAGTATGTTGCAGTATGTTATAGGATGGTATGTTATGGTATGGTATGGTATAGTATAGTCTAGTATGTTATGTTATGTTGCAGTATGTTATAGTATGTTGCAGTATGTTATAGTATGTTGCAGTATGTTATAGTATGTTTCAGTATGTTACAGTATGTTACAGTATGTTATGGTATGGTATAGTATAGTATGTTATGTTATGTTGCAGTATGTTGCAGTATGTTACAGTAATTTGCAGTATGTTACAGTATGTTGCAGTATGTTACAGTATGTTACAGTATATTGCAGTATGTTGCAGTATGTTACAGTATGTTGCGGTATGTTACAGTATGTTGCGGTATGTTACAGTATGTAATAGTATGTTGCAGTATGTTATAGTATGGTATGGTATGGTATAGTATAGTATAGTATGTTATGTTATGTTGCAGTATGTTACAGTATGTTGCAGTATGTTACAGTATGTAATAGTATGTTACAGTATGTTACAGTATGTTACAGTATGTAATAGAATGTTGCGGTATGTTACAGTATGTTACAGTATGTTGCAGTATGTTGCAGTATGTTATAGTATGTTGCAGAATGTTGCGGTATGTTGCAGAATGTTGCGGTATGTTACAGTATGTTACAGTATGTTACAGTATGTTGCAGTATGTTATAGTATGTTGCAGTATGTTGCAGTATGTTATAGTGTGTTGCAGTATGTTACAGTATGTTGCAGTATGTTATAGTATGTTGCAGTATGTTATGGTATGGTATAGTATAGTATGTTATGTTATGTTGCAGTATGTTACAGTATGTTGCAGTATGTTACAGTAATTTGCAGTATGTTACAGTATGTTGCGGTATGTTGCAGTATGTTGCGGTATGTTGCGGTATGTTACAGTATGTTGCGGTATGTTACAGTATGTTGCGGTATGTTACAGTATGTTGCGGTATGTTACAGTATGTAATAGTATGTTGCAGTATGTTATAGTATGGTATGGTATGGTATAGTATAGTATAGTATGTTATGTTATGTTGCAGTATGTTACAGTATGTTGCAGTATGTTACAGTATGTAATAGTATGTTACAGTATGTTACAGTATGTTACAGTATGTAATAGAATGTTGCGGTATGTTACAGTATGTTGCAGTATGTTACAGTATGTAATAGTATGTTACAGTATGTAATAGTATGTTGCAGTATGTTATAGTATGGTATGGTATAGTATAGTATGTTATGTTATGTTGCAGTATGTTATAGTATGTTGCAGTATGTTATAGTATGTTGCAGTATGTTACAGTATGTTACAGTATGTAATAGTATGTTGCAGTATGTTATAGTATGGTATGGTATGGTATGGTATAGTATAGTATAGTATGTTATGTTATGTTGCAGTATGTTATAGTATGTTGCAGTATGTTACAGTATGTTGCAGTATGTTACAGTATGTTGCAGTATGTTGCAGTATGTTACAGTATGTAATAGTATGTTGCAGTATGTTATAGTGTGTTGCAGTATGTTAGAGTATGTTGCAGTATGTTACAGTATGTAATAGTATGTTACAGTATATTACAGTATGTTACATTATGTAATAGTATGTTGCAGTATGTTATAGTATGTTGCAGTATGTTACAGTATGTTGCAGTATGTTACAGTATGTTGCAGTATGTTACAGTATGTTGCAGTATGTTATAGTATGTGCGGTATGTTACAGTATGTTGCGGTATGTTGCAGTATGTTACAGTATGTTGCAGTATGTTACAGTATGTAATAGTATGTTGCAGTATGTTATAGTGTGTTGCAGTATGTTATAGTGTGTTGCAGAATGTTATAGTATGTTGCAGTATGTTATAGTATGTTACAGTATGTTACCGTATGTTACAGTATGTTGCAGTATGTTACAGTATGTAATAGTATGTTATGTTATGTTGCAGTATGTTATAGTATGTTGCAGTATGTTACAGTACGTTGCAGTATGTTGCAGTATGTTACAGTATGTAATAGTATGTTGCAGTATGTTATAGTATGTTGCGGTATGTTACAGTATGTTGCGGTATGTTGAAGTATGTTACAGTATGTTGCAGTATGTTACAGTATGTAATAGTATGTTATGTTATGTTGCAGTATGTTATAGTATGTTGCAGTATGTTACAGTACGTTGCAGTATGTTGCAGTATGTTACAGTATGTAATAGTATGTTGCAGTATGTTATAGTATGTTGCGGTATGTTACAGTATGTTGCGGTATGTTGAAGTATGTTACAGTATGTTGCAGTATGTTACAGTATGTAATTGTGTGTTGCGGTATGTTATAGTATGTTGCAGTATGTTATAGTATGTTACAGTATGTTACAGTATGTAATAGTATGTTGCAGTATGTTATAGGATGGTATGTTATGGTATGGTATGGTATAGTATAGTCTAGTATGTTATGTTATGTTGCAGTATGTTATAGTATGTTGCAGTATGTTATAGTATGTTGCAGTATGTTATAGTATGTTTCAGTATGTTACAGTATGTTACAGTATGTTATGGTATGGTATAGTATAGTATGTTATGTTATGTTGCAGTATGTTGCAGTATGTTACAGTAATTTGCAGTATGTTACAGTATGTTGCGGTATGTTGCAGTATGTTACAGTATGTTACAGTATATTGCAGTATGTTGCAGTATGTTACAGTATGTTGCGGTATGTTACAGTATGTTGCGGTATGTTACAGTATGTAATAGTATGTTGCAGTATGTTATAGTATGGTATGGTATGGTATAGTATAGTATAGTATGTTATGTTATGTTGCAGTATGTTACAGTATGTTGCAGTATGTTACAGTATGTAATAGTATGTTACAGTATGTTACAGTATGTTACAGTATGTAATAGAATGTTGCGGTATGTTACAGTATGTTACAGTATGTTGCAGTATGTTGCAGTATGTTATAGTATGTTGCAGAATGTTGCGGTATGTTGCAGAATGTTGCGGTATGTTACAGTATGTTACAGTATGTTACAGTATGTTGCAGTATGTTATAGTATGTTGCAGTATGTTGCAGTATGTTATAGTGTGTTGCAGTATGTTACAGTATGTTGCAGTATGTTATAGTATGTTGCAGTATGTTATGGTATGGTATAGTATAGTATGTTATGTTATGTTGCAGTATGTTACAGTATGTTGCAGTATGTTACAGTAATTTGCAGTATGTTACAGTATGTTGCGGTATGTTGCAGTATGTTGCGGTATGTTGCGGTATGTTGCGGTATGTTACGGTATGTTGCGGTATGTTACGGTATGTTGCGGTATGTTACGGTATGTAATAGTATGTTGCAGTATGTTATAGTATGGTATGGTATGGTATAGTATAGTATAGTATGTTATGTTATGTTGCAGTATGTTACAGTATGTTGCAGTATGTTACAGTATGTAATAGTATGTTACAGTATGTTACAGTATGTTACAGTATGTAATAGAATGTTGCGGTATGTTACAGTATGTTGCAGTATGTTACAGTATGTAATAGTATGTTACAGTATGTAATAGTATGTTGCAGTATGTTATAGTATGGTATGGTATAGTATAGTATGTTATGTTATGTTGCAGTATGTTATAGTATGTTGCAGTATGTTATAGTATGTTGCAGTATGTTACAGTATGTTACAGTATGTAATAGTATGTTGCAGTATGTTATAGTATGGTATGGTATGGTATGGTATAGTATAGTATAGTATGTTATGTTATGTTGCAGTATGTTATAGTATGTTGCAGTATGTTACAGTATGTCGCAGTATGTTACAGTATGTTGCAGTATGTTGCAGTATGTTACAGTATGTAATAGTATGTTGCAGTATGTTATAGTGTGTTGCAGTATGTTAGAGTATGTTGCAGTATGTTACAGTATGTAATAGTATGTTACAGTATATTACAGTATGTTACATTATGTAATAGTATGTTGCAGTATGTTATAGTATGTTGCAGTATGTTACAGTATGTTGCAGTATGTTACAGTATGTTGCAGTATGTTACAGTATGTTGCAGTATGTTATAGTATGTGCGGTATGTTACAGTATGTTGCGGTATGTTGCAGTATGTTACAGTATGTAATAGTATGTTGCAGTATGTTATAGTGTGTTGCAGTATGTTATAGTGTGTTGCAGAATGTTATAGTATGTTGCAGTATGTTATAGTATGTTACAGTATGTTACCGTATGTTACAGTATGTAATAATATGTTACAGTATGTTACGGTATGTTGCGGTATGTTGCAGTATGTTACAGTATGTTGCAGTATGTTATAGTATGTTGCGGTATGTTACAGTATGTTACAGTATGTTGCCGTATGTTACAGTATGTAATAGTATGTTGCAGTATGTTATAGTGTGTTGCAGTATGTTATAGTATGTTGCAGTATGTTATAGTATGTTGCAGTATGTTATAGTATGTTGCAGTATGCTGCAGTATGTTATGGTACAGTATGTTGCAGTATGTTATAGTATGTTGCAGTATGTTATAGTATGTTGCAGTATGTTATGGTATGGTATAGTATAGTATAGTATGTTATGTTATGTTGCAGTATGTTATAGTATGTTGCAGTATGTTGCAGAATGTTGCGGTATGTTACAGTATGTTGCAGTATGTTACAGTATGTTGCAGTATGTTGCAGTATGTTACAGTATGTTGCAGTATGTTACAGTATGTAATAGTATGTTGCAGTATGTTATAGTGTGTTGCAGTATGTTATAGTGTGTTGCAGAATGTTATAGTATGTTGCAGTATGTTATAGTATGTTACAGTATGTTACCGTATGTTACAGTATGTAATAGTATGTTACAGTATGTTACGGTATGTTGCGGTATGTTGCAGTATGTTACAGTATGTTGCAGTATGTTATAGTATGTTGCAGATTGTTGCGGTATGTTACAGTATGTTACAGTATGTTACAGTATGTAATAGTATGTTGCAGTATGTTATAGTGTGTTGCAGTATGTTATAGTATGTTGCAGTATGTAATAGTATGTTACAGTATGTTACAGTATGTTACAGTATGTAATAGAATGTTGCGGTATGTTACAGTATGTTGCAGTATGTTACAGTATGTAATAGTATGTTACAGTATGTAATAGTATGTTGCAGTATGTTATAGTATGGTATGGTATAGTATAGTATGTTATGTTATGTTGCAGTATGTTATAGTATGTTGCAGTATGTTACAGTATGTTGCAGTATGTTACAGTATGTTGCGGTATGTTGAAGTATGTTACAGTATGTTGCAGTATGTTACAGTATGTAATTGTGTGTTGCGGTATGTTATAGTATGTTGCAGTATGTTATAGTATGTTACAGTATGTTACAGTATGTTACAGTATGTAATAGTATGTTGCAGTATGTTATAGGATGGTATGTTATGGTATGGTATGGTATAGTATAGTCTAGTATGTTATGTTATGTTGCAGTATGTTATAGTATGTTGCAGTATGTTATAGTATGTTGCAGTATGTTATAGTATGTTGCGGTATGTTACAGTATGTTGCGGTATGTTGAAGTATGTTACAGTATGTTGCAGTATGTTACAGTATGTAATTGTGTGTTGCGGTATGTTATAGTATGTTGCAGTATGTTATAGTATGTTACAGTATGTTACAGTATGTTACAGTATGTAATAGTATGTTGCAGTATGTTATAGGATGGTATGTTATGGTATGGTATGGTATAGTATAGTCTAGTATGTTATGTTATGTTGCAGTATGTTATAGTATGTTGCAGTATGTTATAGTATGTTGCAGTATGTTATAGTATGTTTCAGTATGTTACAGTATGTTACAGTATGTTATGGTATGGTATAGTATAGTATGTTATGTTATGTTGCAGTATGTTACAGTATGTTGCAGTATGTTACAGTAATTTGCAGTATGTTACAGTATGTTGCGGTATGTTGCAGTATGTTACAGTATGTTACAGTATATTGCAGTATGTTGCAGTATGTTACAGTATGTTGCGGTATGTTACAGTATGTTGCGGTATGTTACAGTATGTAATAGTATGTTGCAGTATGTTATAGTATGGTATGGTATGGTATAGTATAGTATAGTATGTTATGTTATGTTGCAGTATGTTACAGTATGTTGCAGTATGTAATAGAATGTTGCGGTATGTTACAGTATGTTACAGTATGTTGCAGTATGTTACAGTATGTAATAGTATGTTACAGTATGTTACAGTATGTAATAGTATGTTGCAGTATGTTATAGTATGGTATGGTATAGTATAGTATGTTATGTTATGTTGCAGTATGTTATAGTATGTTGCAGTATGTTACAGTATGTTGCAGTATGTTACAGTATGTAATAGTATGTTGCAGTATGTTATAGTATGTTGCGGTATGTTACAGTATGTTACAGTATGTTGCAGTATGTTACAGTATGTAATTGTGTGTTGCGGTATGTTATAGTATGTTGCAGTATGTTATAGTATGTTACAGTATGTTACAGTATGTTACAGTATGTAATAGTATGTTACAGTATGTTACAATATGTAATAGTATGTTGCAGTATGTTGCAGAATGTTGCGGTATGTTACAGTATGTTGCAGTATGTTACAGTATGTTGCAGTATGTTGCAGTATGTTGCAGTATGTTGCAGTATGTTATAGTATGTTGCAGAATGTTGCGGTATGTTGCAGAATGTTGCGGTATGTTACAGTATGTTACAGTATGTTACAGTATGTTGCAGTATGTTATAGTATGTTGCAGTATGTTGCAGTATGTTATAGTGTGTTGCAGTATGTTACAGTATGTTGCAGTATGTTATAGTATGTTGCAGTATGTTATGGTATGGTATAGTATAGTATGTTATGTTATGTTGCAGTATGTTACAGTATGTTGCAGTATGTTACAGTAATTTGCAGTATGTTACAGTATGTTGCGGTATGTTGCAGTATGTTACAGTATGTTGCGGTATGTCACAGTATGTTGCGGTATGTTACAGTATGTTGCGGTATGTTACAGTATGTAATAGTATGTTGCAGTATGTTATATTATGGTATGGTATGGTATAGTATAGTATAGTATGTTATGTTATGTTGCAGTATGTTACAGTATGTTGCAGTATGTTACAGTATGTAATAGTATGTTACAGTATGTTACAGTATGTTACAGTATATAATAGAATGTTGCGGTATGTTACAGTATGTTGCAGTATGTAATAGTATGTTACAGTATGTTACAGTATGTAATAGTATGTTGCAGTATGTTATAGTATGGTATGGTATAGTATAGTATGTTATGTTATGTTGCAGTATGTTATAGTATGTTGCAGTATGTTACAGTATGTTGCAGTATGTTACAGTATGTTGCAGTATGTTACAGTATGTAATAGTATGTTGCAGTATGTTATAGTATGTTGCGGTATGTTACAGTATGTTGCGGTATGTTGAAGTATGTTACAGTATGTTGCAGTATGTTACAGTATGTAATTGTGTGTTGCGGTATGTTATAGTATGTTGCAGTATGTTACAGTATGTTACAGTATGTTACAGTATGTTACAGTATGTTGCAGTATGTTACAGTATGTAATTGTGTGTTGCGGTATGTTATAGTATGTTGCAGTATGTTACAGTATGTTACAGTATGTTACAGTATGTAATAGTATGTTACAGTATGTTACAATATGTAATAGTATGTTGCAGTATGTTATAGGATGGTATGTTATGGTATGGTATGGTATAGTATAGTCTAGTATGTTATGTTATGTTGCAGTATGTTATAGTATGTTGCAGTATGTTATAGTATGTTGCAGTATGTTATAGTATGTTTCAGTATGTTACAGTATGTTACAGTATGTAATAGTATGTTGCAGTATGTTATAGTATGGTATGGTATGGTATGGTATAGTATAGTATGGTATAGTATAGTATAGTATAGTATAGTATAGTATGTTATGTTATTTTATGGTATAGTATAGTATAGTATAGTATGTTATGGTATGGTATGGTATGGTATAGTATAGTATAGTATAGTATGTTATGGTATAGTATAGTATAGTATAGTATAGTATGTTATGTTATGTAATGTTATGTTATGTTATGTTATGGTATAGTATAGTATAGTATGTTATGTTATGTTATGGTATAGTATAGTATAGTATAGCATAGTATAGTATAGTATAGTATGTTATGGTATGGTATAGTATAGTATAGTATAGTATAGTATGTTATGTTATGTTATGGTATAGTATAGTTTAGTATAGTATAGTATAGTATGTTATGTTATGTTGCAGTATGTTACAGTATGTTGCAGTATGTTACAGTATGTTACAGTATGTTACAGTATGTTACAGTATGTAATAGAATGTTGCGGTATGTTACAGTATGTTACAGTATGTTGCAGTATGTTACAGTATGTAATTGTGTGTTGCAGTATGTTATAGTATGTTGCAGTATGTTATAGTATGTTACAGTATGTAATAGTATGTTACAGTATGTTACAGTATGTTACAATATGTAATAGTATGTTGCAGTATGTTATAGGATGGTATGGTATGGTATAGTATAGTATAGTATGTTATGTTATGTTGCAGTATGTTATAGTATGATGCAGTATGTTATAGTATGTTGCAGTATGTTATAGTATGTTTCAGTATGTTACAGTATGTTACAGTATGTAATAGTATGTTGCAGTATGTTATAGTGTGGTATGGTATGGTATGGTATGATATAGTATAGTATAGTATAGTATGTAATGTAATGTAATTTATTTCTTATATACCGCTACATCCGTTAGGTTCTAAGCGGTTTACAGAAAATATACATTAAGATTAGAAATAAGAAAGGTACTTGGAAAATTCCCTTACTGTCCCGAAGGCTCACAATCTAACTAAAGTACCTGGAGGGTAATAGTGAAGTGAAAAGTAGAGTTAGAGGAAAAATAAAATAAACATTTTAAAAAGACAGCATTGATCTAAATACTTTGGAAGGTTGAAGAGAGGAGAGAAAGGAATAGAAGCAGAATGGGTCAGCGTCAGTGATGAAGTGGAGCAAGTAAGTTTAGGAGGAGCGATTGACGTATCCAGAAAGGGCTTCTTCTGGCCGACAGTCCCAGGATGCCTATGTCTCCTCCTCTGCGATGTTCTCCCATCCATGCATTCCCTCCCAGACACACTGCCCATGCCCCAGCCGCTCCAAGGAGGCTGCCCCAGATGAGGTCCACGGTGAATGCAGGATTCTCTCCTCTGCGGGAAAGCCGCCCGGAACCGACAGTCGATCTTACATAGCGGATTGCAGGGGGGGAAGAGTTCACACTCTTGGTAGGATCGGTTCTGTGTTCTCTCGGTGGTTGTGGCTGGTCTCAGTTGCTGCTTAAGGTGTAAAAGCAGTTGATCTCCACTGCTGCTGATATTTAAAAGCAGGCAGATTGATCTCTCCAATGGACTGCAGGGGGAGGAGTTCACAATCCTGGCAGGATCGGGTCTGTGGGCTCTTGGTGGTTGCAGTAGGTCTCGCTGCTGCTTGTATGTAAAAGCAGTTGTTTTTCTACTGCTGCTGATATTTAAAGCAGGTAGATTGATCTCTTAAACGGGATATAAGGGGAGGAGCTCTCAATAGTGGCGGCTGGTCTTGGTGCTGTTTAGGTGTAAAAGCAGTTGATCTTCCAATGCTGCTGATATTTAAAAGCAGGCAGATTGATCTCTCCAACGAATTGTATGGTGAAGAGCACACACGCCTGGCAGGATTGGGACAAAGGCTCTCGATAGTGGCGGCTGGTCTTGGTGCTGCTTAGGTGTAAAAGCAGTTGATCTCTTACTTCTGATGATATTTAAAAGTAAGCAGATTGATTTTTCCAACGGAATGCTGGGGGAAGAGCTTACTTGTCTGGCTGGATCAGGGCAAAGGGCTCTCGGTAATGGTGGCTGGTCCTGTTGCTGCTTAGGTGTAAAAAACAGTTGATCTTCCTAGTGGACTGCAGAGGGAGGTGGAGCTCACAATCTTGGTTGGATCGGGTCTGTGGGCTCTTGGTAGTTGCGGATAGTTCCGCTGCTGCTGAGGTGTAAAAGCAGTTGATTTCCCACTGTTGCTGATATTTAAAAGCAGGTAGATTGATCTCTCCAATGGACTGCAGAGGGAGGAGCTCACATGCCTGGCTGGATCAGGGCAAAGGGCTCTTGGTAGTGGTGGCTGGTCCTGCTGCTGCTTAGGTGTAAAAGCAGTTGATTTTCCTAGCGGACTGCAGGGAGGGTGGAGCTCATATTTTTACAGGATCGGGACTGTGGGTTTTTGGTGGGTTGGTCCCGTTGCTGCTGGGTGTAAAAGCAATTGATCTCCCACTGCTGCTGATATTTAAAACATTCTATAACATACCGCAACATACTGTAACATACCGCAACATACTATAACATACTGCAACATACTATAACATACTGTGACATACTATAACATACTGCAACATACTATAACATACTGCAACACACTATAACATACTGCAACATACTATAACATATTGCAACACACTATAACATACTGCAACATACTATTACATAATGTAACATACTGTAATATACTGTAACATACTATTACATACTGTAACATACTGCAACATACTCTAACATACAGTATGTTGCAGTATGTTATAGTATGTTGCAGTATGTTGCAGTATGTTATAGTGTGTTGCAGTATGTTACAGTATGTTGCAGTATGTTATAGTATGTTGCAGTATGTTATGGTATGGTATAGTATAGTATGTTATGTTATGTTGCAGTATGTTACAGTATATTGCAGTATATTGCAGTATGTTGCAGTATGTTACAGTATGTTGCAGTATGTTATAGTGTGTTGCAGTATGTTATAGTATGTTGCAGTATGTTATAGTATGTCGCAGTATGTTACAGTATGTTACAGTATATTGCAGTATGTTGCAGTATGTCACAGTATGTTGCTGTATGTTACAGTATGTTGCCGTATGTTACAGTATGTTGCAGTATGTTGCAGTATATTACAGTATGTTACAGTATATTGCAGTATGTTGCAGTATGTTACAGTATATTGCAGTATGTTGCAGTATGTTACAGTATATTGCAGTATGTTACAGTATGTTGCGGTATGTTACAGTATGTTGCAGTATGTTGTAGTATGTTACAGTATATTGCAGTATATTGCAGTATGTAGCAATATGTCACAGTATATTGCAGTATATTGCAGTATGTTGCAGTATGTTACAGTATGTTGCAGTATGTTGCAGTATGTTACAGTATGTTACAGTATGTTGCAGTATGTTACAGTATGTTGCAGTATGTTACAGTATATTGCAGTATGTTGCAGTATGTTGCAGTATGTTACAGTATGTTACAGTATGTTACAGTATGTAATTATATGTTGCAGTATGTTATAGTATATTGCAGTATGTTATAGTATGCTGCGGTATGTTACAGTATAGTATAGTATAGTATAGTATATTATGGTATAGTATAGTATAGTATGTTATGTTATGTTATGTTATGTAATGTTATGTTATGTTATGCTATGTTATGTTATGTTATGTTATGTTATGGTATAGTATAGTATAGTATAGTATGTTATGTTATGTTATGATATAGTATAGTATAGTATAGTATAGTATAGTATAGTATAGTATAGCATAGTATAGTATAGTATAGTATGTTATGGTATGGTATAGTATAGTATAGTATAGTATAGTATGTTATGTTATGTTAGAGTATAGTATGTTGCAGTATGTTATAGTATGTTGCAGATTGTTGCGGTATGTTACAGTATGTTACAGTATGTTGCAGTATGTTACAGTATGTTGCGGTATGTTGCAGTATGTTACAGTATGTTGCCGTATGTTACAGTATGTAATAGTATGTTGCAGTATGTTATAGTGTGTTGCAGTATGTTATAGTATGTTACAGTATGTAATAGTATGTTGCAGTATGTTATAGTATGGTATGGTATGGTATGGTATAGTATAGTATAGTATGTTATGTTATGTTGCAGTATGTTATAGTATGTTGCAGTATGTTACATTATGTCGCAGTATGTTACAGTATGTTGCGGTATGTTGCAGTATGTTACAGTGTGTTGCAGTATGTTACAGTATGTAATAGTATGTTACAGTATATTACAGTATGTTACATTATGTAATAGTATGTTGCAGTATGTTATAGTATGGTATGGTATGGTATAGTATAGTATAGTATGTTATGTTATGTTGCAGTATGTTATAGTATGTTGCAGTATGTTACAGTATGTTGCAGTATGTTACAGTATGTAATAGTATGTTGCAGTATGTTATAGTATGTGCGGTATGTTACAGTATGTTGCGGTATGTTGCAGTATGTTACAGTATGTTGCAGTATGTTACAGTATGTAATAGTATGTTGCAGTATGTTATAGTGTGTTGCAGTATGTTATAGTGTGTTGCAGTATGTTATAGTATGTTGCAGTATGTTATAGTATGTTACAGTATGTTACCGTATGTTACAGTATGTAATAGTATGTTACAGTATGTTGCGGTATGTTGCAGTATGTTACAGTATGTTGCAGTATGTTATAGTATGTTGCAGATTGTTGCGGTATGTTACAGTATGTTGCAGTATGTTACAGTATGTTGCGGTATGTTGCAGTATGTTACAGTATGTTGCCGTATGTTACAGTATGTAATAGTATGTTGCAGTATGTTATAGTGTGTTGCAGTATGTTATAGTATGTTGCAGTATGTTATAGTATGTTGCAGTATGTTATAGTATGTTGCAGTATGTTGCAGTATGTTATGGTATGGTATGTTACAGTATGTTACAGTATGTAATAGAATGTTGCGGTATGTTACAGTATGTTGCAGTATGTTGCAGTATGTTGCAGTATGTTACAGTATGTTGCAGTATGTTGCAGCATGTTATAGTATGTTTCAGTATGTTATACCATACCATACTATACCATACCATAACATACTATACTATACTGCAACATACTGTAACATACTGCAACATACTGCAACATACTGCAACATACTGTAACATACTGCAACATACTGTAACATACCGCAACATTCTGCAACATACTGCAACATACTATAACATACTGCAACATAACATAACATACTATACTATACTATACCATACCATAACATACTGCAACATACTGCAACATACTATAACATACTGCAACATACTGTACCATACCATACCATAACATACTGCAACATACTATAACATACTGCAACATACTATAACATACTGCAACATACTATAACATACTGCAACACACTATAACATACTGCAACATACTATTACATACTGTAACATATGGCAACATACTGTAACATACTGCGACATACCGCAACATACTGTAACATACCGCAACATACTATAACATACTGCAACATACTATAACATACTGCAACATATAATTACATACTGTAACTAACTGTAACATACTGTAACATACTGCGACATACTGCACCATACTATAAAATACTGCAACATACTATTACATACTGTAACATACTGCAACATACTGTAACATACTGCGACATACCGCAACATACTGTAACATACCTCAACATACTATAACATACTGCAACATACTATAACATACTGCGACATACTATAACATACTGCAACATACTATACCATACCATACCATAACATACTATACTATACTGCAACATACTATAACATATTGCAACATACTGTAACATACTGCAACATACTATAACATACTGCAACATAACATAACATAACATACTATACTATACCATACCATACCATAACATACTGCAACATACTGCAACATACTATAACATACTGCAACGTACTGCAACATAACATAACATACTATACTATACCATACCATACTATAACATACTGCAACATACTATTACATACTGTAACATACTGTAACATACTGTAACATACTGCAACATACTATAACATACTGCAACATACTATAACATACTGCAACATAACATAACATACTATACTATACTATACCATACCATACCATACCATACTATAACATACTGCAACATACTATAACACACTGCAACATACTGTAACATACTATAGCATATTACAACATACTGTAACATACTGCAACATACTATAACATACTGCTACATAACATAACATACTATACTATACTATACTATACCATACCATACCATAACATTCTGCAACATACTGCAACATACAGCAACATACTATAACATACTGCAACATAACATAACATACTATACTATACTATACCATACCATACTATAACATACTGCAACATACTATAACATACTATACTATACTATACCATACCATACCATACTATAACATACTGTAACATACTATTACATACTGTAACATACTGTAACATACTAGTACATACTGCAACACACTATAACATACTGCAACATACTATTACATACTGTAACATACTGCAACATACTACAACATACTATAACATACTGCAACATACTATAACATACTGCAACATATAATTACATACTGTAACATACTGTAACATACTGCAACATACTGTAACATACTGTAACATACTGCAACATACGGTAACATACTGCAACATACTATAACATACTGCAACATATTATAGCATACTATACTATACCATACCATACCATACTATACTATACTATACCATACCATACCATAACATACTATACTATACTGCAACATACTATAACTATATTGCAACATACTGTAACATACTGCAACATACTATAACATACTGCAACATAACATAACATAACATACTATACTATACTATACCATACCATACCATAACATACTGCAACATACTGCAACATACTATAACATACTGCAACATACTGCAACATAACATAACATACTATACTATACTATACCATACCATACTATAACATACTGCAACATACTATTACATACTGTAACATACTGTAACATACTGTAACATACTGCAACATACTATAACATACTGCAACATACTATAACATACTGCAACATAACATAACATACTATACTATACTATACCATACCATACCATACCATACTATAACATACTGCAACATACTATAACACACTGCAACATACTGTAACATACTATAGCATATTACAACATACTGTAACATACTGCAACATACTATAACATACTGCTACATAACATAACATACTATACTATACTATACTATACCATACCATACCATAACATTCTGCAACATACTGCAACATAGTGCAACATACTATAACATACTGCAACATAACATAACATACTATACTATACTATACCATACCATACTATAACATACTGCAACATACTATTACATACTGTAACATACTGTAACATACTAGTACATACTGTAACATACTGCAACATACCGCAACATACTGCAACATACTGTAACATACTGCAACATACTGTAACATACTGCAACATACTGTAACATACTGCAACATACTATAACATACTGCAACATAACATAACATACTATACTATACTATACTCTAACATAACATAACATAACATAACATAACATACTATACTATACTATACTATACTATAACATAACATAACATAACATACTATACTATACTATACCATACCATACCATACCATAACATACTATACTATACTATGCTATTCTATACTATACTATACTATACTGTACTATAACATAACATAACATACTATACTATACTATACCATACCATACTATAGTATACTATGCTATACTATACTATACTATACTATACTTTACTATACTATAACATAACTATACTATAACATACCATACCATAACATACTATACTATACTATACTATACTATGCTATTCTATACTATACTATACTATACTATACTATACTATACCATACCATACTATACTATACTATACCATACCATACCATAACATACTATACTATACTGCAACATACTGTAACATACTGTAACATACTGTAACATATCGCAACATTCTGCAACATACTATAACATACTGCAACATACTGCAACATACTGCAACATACTGTAACATACTGCAACATACTGTAACATACCGCAACATTCTGCAACATACTGCAACATACTATAACATACTGCAACATAACATAACATACTATACTATACTATACCATACCATAACATACTGCAACATACTATAACATACTGCAACATACTAACATACTGCAACATACTGTACCATACCATACCATAACATACTGCAACATACTGCAACATACTATAACATACTGCAACATACTATAACATACTGCAACACACTATAACATACTGCAACATACTATTACATACTGTAACATACGGCAACATACTGTAACATACTGCAACATACCGCAACATACTGTAACATACTGCAACATACTGTAACATACTGTAACATACCGCAACAATCTGCAACATACTATAACATACTGCAACATACCGCAACATACCGTAACATACTGTAACATACTATTACATACTGTAACATACGGTAACATACTGTAACATACTATAACATACTGCAACATACTATAACATACTGCAACACACTATAACATACTGCAACACACTATAACATACTGTAACATACTGCAACATACTGTAACATACTGCAACATAACATAACATACAATACTATACTATACCATACCATACCATACCATACTATAACATACTGCAACATACTATTACATACTGTAACATACTGTAACATACTGAAACATACTATAACATACTGCAACATACTATAACATACTGCAACATACTATAACATACTGCAACATAACATAACATACTATACTATACTATACCATACCATACCATCCTATAACATACTGCAACATACTATTACATATTGTAACATACTGTAACATACTGTAACATACTATTACATACTGTAACATACTGTAACATACTGTAACATACTATAACATACTGCAACATACTATAACATACTGCAACACACAATTACATACTGTAACATACTGCAACATACTGTAACATACTTCAACATACCGCAACATACTATAACATACTGCAACATACTATTACATACTGTAACATACTGCAACATACTGTAACATACTGTAACATACCGCAACATTCTATTACATACTGTAACATACTGTAACATACTATTACATACTGTAACATACTGCAACATACTGTAACATACTGCAACATAACATAACATACTATACTATACTATACCATACCATACCATACCATACTATAACATACTGCAACATACTATTACATACTGTAACATACTGCAACATACTATAACATACTGCAACATACTACAACATACTGCAACATATTATAACATACTGCAACATAACATAACATACTATACTATACCATACCATACTATAACATACTGCAACATACTGTAACATACTGTAACATACTGTAACATACCGCAACATACCGCAACATACCGCAACATACTGCAACATACTGTAACATACTGTAACATACTGCAACATACTGTAACATACTGTAACATACCGCAACATTCTGCAACATACTATAACATACTGCAACTATACTATACTATACTATAACATAACATAACATAACATACCATACCATACCATAACATAACATAACATACTATACTATACTATACTATACTATACTATACCATACCATAACATAACATAACATACTATACTATACTATACTATAAAATAACATAACATAACATAACATAACATAACATACCATACCATACCATAACATAACATAACATACTATACTATACTATACTATACTATACCATACCATACCATACTATACTATACTAAACTATACTATACCATAACATAACATAACATACTATACTATACTATACTATACCATACCATAACATACTATACTATACTATACTATGCTATACTATACTATACTATACCATAACATAACATAACATAACATTACATAACATAACATACTATACTATACTATACTATACCATAACATACTATACTATACTATACTATACCATACCATAGCATACCATACCATACCATACCATAACATACTATACTATACTATACTATACTATACCATAAAATAACATAACATACTATACTATACTATACCATACTATACTATACCATACCATACCATACCATACCATACCATACTATAACATACTGCAACATACTATTACATACTGTAACATACTGTAACATACTGAAACATACTATAACATACTGCAACATACTATAACATACTGCAACATACTATAACATACTGCAACATAACATAACATACTAGACTATACTATACCATACCATACCATAACATACTATAACATACTGCAACATACTATTACATATTGTAACATACTGTAACATACTATTACATACTGTAACATACTGTAACATACTGTAACATACTATAACATACTGCAACATACTGTAACATACTTCAACATACCGCAACATACTGTAACATACCGCAACATACTATAACATACTGCAACATACTATTACATACTGTAACATACTGCAACATACTGCAACATACTGTAACATACTGCAACATACTATAACATACTGCAACATAACATAACATACTATACTATACCATACCATACTATAACATACTGCAACATACTATTACATACTGTAACATACTGTAACATACTATTACATACTGTAACATACTGCAACATACTGTAACTTACTGTAACATACCGCAACATTCTATTACATACTGTAACATACTGTAACATACTGTAACATACTATTACATACTGTAACATACTGCAACATACTGTAACATACTGCAACATAACATAACATACTATACTATACTATACCATACCATACCATACTGCAACATACTATAACATACTGCAACATAATACAACATACTGCAACATATTATAACATACTGCAACATAACATAACATACTACACTATACCATACCATACCATACTATAACATACTGCAACATAACATAACATACTATACTATACTATACCATACCATACCATACCATACTATAACATACTGCAACATACTATTACATACTGTAACATACTGTAACATACTGCAACATACTATAACATACTGCAACATACTACAACATACTGCAACATATTATAACATACTGCAACATAACATAACATACTATACTATACTATACCATACCATACCATACCATACTATAACATACCGTAACATACTGCAAAATACCGCAACATACTGCAACATACTCTAACATAACATAACATACTATACTATACCATACCATACCATACCATACTATAACATACTGCAACATAACATAACATACTATACTATACTATACCATACCATACCATACCATACTATAACATACTGCAACATACTATTACATACTGTAACATACTGTAACATACTGTAACATACTGTAACATACTATAACATACTGCAACATACTATAACATACTGCAACACCCAATTACATACTGTAACATACTGCAACATACTGTAACATACTTCAACATACCGCAACATACTGTAACATACCGCAACATACTATAACATACTGCAACATACTATTACATACTGTAACATACTGCAACATACTGTAACATACTGTAACATACCGCAACATTCTATTACATACTGTAACATACTGTAACATACTATTACATACTGTAACATACTGCAACATACTGCAACATACTGTAACATACTGTAACATACCGCAACATACCGCAACATACCGCAACATACTGTAACATACTGTAACATACTATTACATACTGTAACATACCGCAACATTCTGCAACATACTATAACATACTGCAACATACTGCAACATACTCCAAGTTTTCTTTTTTCAGGTTTCCCCAAGTTTTTTCCTCTGCCCTTTCAGGTTTCTCCAAGTTTTTTCCTCTGCCCTTTCAGGTTTCCCCAAGTTTTTTCCTCTGCCCTTTCAGGTTTCCCCAAGTTTTTTCCTCTGCCCTTTCAGGTTTCTCCAAGTTTTTTCCTCTGTCCTTTCAGGTTTCTCCAAGTTTTCCTTTTCCTCTGTCCTTTCAGGTTTCTCCACGTTTTCCTTTTCCTCTGTCCTTTCAGGTTTCTCCACGTTTTCCTTTTCCTCTGCCCTTTCAGGTTTCTCCACGTTTTCCTTTTCCTCTGTCCTTTCAGGTTTCTCCACGTTTTCCTTTTCCTCTGTCCTTTCAGGTTTCTCCACGTTTTCCTTTTCCTCTGCCCTTTCAGGTTTCTCCACGTTTTCCTTTTCCTCTGCCCTTTCAGGTTTCTCCACATTTTCCTTTTCTTGTGCCCTTTCAGGTTTCTCCAAGTTTTTCCTTTTCCTCTGCCCTTTCAGGTTTCTCCACGTTTTCCTTTTCCTCTGCCCTTTCAGGTTTCTCCACATTTTCCTTTTCCTCTGCCCTTTCAGGTTTCTCCACATTTTCCTTTTCTTGTGCCCTTTCAGGTTTCTCCACGTTTTCCTTTTCCTCTGCCCTTTCAGGTTTCTCCACATTTTCCTTTTCCTCTGCCCTTTCAGGTTTCTCCACATTTTCTTTTTCAGGTTTCCTCAAGTTTGACTCTGCTCCTGCATTTTCTTGGCGTTCTGCTTTTTTCTCAATTTTCTTTGAATTTTGCATTGTATTTTGTTCTGTGTTTTCTCAATTTTCTTTGAGTTTTGCATTGTATTTTGTTCTGTGTTTTCCTATGTTTATCTCTAGTTTTCTTCTGCATTTTCAGCTATTTTTCAAAGTTCTGCTCATTCTTTTCTTAGTTTTTTTATTTCTCAAAGTTTTCTTCTGCAATTTGCTCTGCATTTTCTCCAAGTGTTCCTCTTCAAGTTTGTTCTGAATTTTATAAGTTTCCTCTGCATTTTCTGTTTTGTTTGCATTTTATCTCAATTTGTATCTATTTTTTCCAAGTTTCAGATTTTGTTGAAGTTTCCTGAATTTTTTCCAGATTTTCTTGTCTCTTGAATTTTTTTCTAAGACCCCTGAATTTTTTGCAGGGTTTTTTCTAAGACCCCTGAATTTTTTCTAAGACCCCTGAATTTTTTGCAGGGTTTTTTCTAAGACCACTGAATTTTTTCCAGGGTTTTTTCTAAAACCCCTGAATTTTTTGTAGAATTTTTTTCTAAGACCCCTGAATTTTTAGTAGAATTTTTTTCTAAGACCACTGAATTTTTTGCAGGGTTTTTTCTAAGACCACTGAATTTTTTGTAGAATTTTTTTCTAAGACCCCAGAATTTTTTGTAGAATTTTTTTCTAAGACCCCTGAATTTTTTGTAGAATTTTTTTCTAAGGCCCCTGAATTTTTTCCAGAGTTTTTTCTAAAACCCCTGAATTTTTTGTAGAATTTTTTTCTAAAACCCCTGAATTTTTTCCAGGGTTTTTTCTAAAACCCCTGAATTTTTTGTAGAATTTTTTTCTAAAACCCCTGAATTTTTTGTAGAATTTTTTTCTAAGACCACTGAATTTTTTCCAGGGTTTTTTCTAAAACCCCTGAATTTTTTGTAGAATTTTTTTCTAAGACCCCTGAATTTTTTGTAGAATTTTTTTCTAAGACCCCTGAATTTTTTCCAGGGTTTTTTCTAAAACCCCTGAATTTTTTGTAGAATTTTTTTCTAAAACCCCTGAATTTTTTGTAGAATTTTTTTCTAAGACCCCTGAATTTTTTCCAGGGTTTTTTCTAAAACCCCTGAATTTTTTGTAGAATTTTTTTCTAAGACCCCTGAATTTTTTGCAGGGTTTTTTCTAAGACCACTGAATTTTTTCCAGGGTTTTTTCTAAAACCCCTGAATTTTTTGTAGAATTTTTTTCTAAGACCCCTGAATTTTTTGTAGAATTTTTTTCTAAGACCACTGAATTTTTTGCAGGGTTTTTTCTAAGACCCCTGAATTTTTTCCAGGGTTTTTTCTAAAACCCCTGAATTTTTTGTAGAATTTTTTTCTAAGACCCCTGAATTTTTTGTAGAATTTTTTTCTAAGACCCCTGAATTTTTTCCAGGGTTTTTTCTAAAACCCCTGAATTTTTTGTAGAATTTTTTTCTAAAACCCCTGAATTTTTTGTAGAATTTTTTTCTAAGACCACTGAATTTTTTCCAGGGTTTTTTCTAAGACCCCTGAATTTTTTGTAGAATTTTTTTCTAAAACCCCTGAATTTTTTGTAGAATTTTTCTGCATTCTAAAAAAAAAAAAATTTTCAAATCCCCTGGGCTGCTTGTATCCCTGACTCCTAATTTTTTTATTTTGGTTTGTTATTTTAGTTTTTTTGCTTTTGAGGGTTGCAAGCAGCCCAGGGGTTTGAAAAATTTTTTTTGGAATGCAGGACCCTGGGCCAGAACCTATCTCGAATATGCTAATTTTTGGGTAAAGTGAGATTTTAATTTTATTTGAATTTGAGAGGGTTTAATTTTATTTGAATTTGAAAGAGGTTGTAGGGGAATTTTAGAGAATATTTGGTGGTAATTTTAAAGAAATTGTAGTAGTGATTTTTAAGAAATTGTAGTAGTGATTTTTAAAGATATTTTGAAATTAATTTTAGTAGAAATTTATTAGAAATGTTAGATATTTGAAAAATAGTTTGTATAAATGTTATGTGGTAGAAATGTGGTATTGGTATATTGTAGAATTCTGAGAATATGTTAGAATATGTTAGAATATGTTAAAGTGTTAGAAAGTTTATGGTGTTAGTGTAGAATTGCTAGGGTCAGGGGGTTAAGGGTCGAGGGTTAAAGGTCAAGGGTCAGAGGTTAAAGGTCAAGAGTCAGGGGTTAAAGGTCAAGGGTCAGAGGTCAAGGGGTAAAGGGCAAAGGTCGAGGGTCAGGGGTTAAAGGTCAAGGGTTAAATGTCAAGGGTCAGGGGTTAAAGGTCAAGGGTTAAAGGTCAAGGGTCAGAGGTTAAAGGCAAAGGGCTAAAGGGCAAAGGTCAAGGGTCAGAGGTTAAAGGCCAAGGGTCAGGGGTTAAAGGTAAGGAGGTTAAAGGTCAAGGGTTGAAGGTCAAGGGGTATAGGTCAAGGGTCAAAGGTTAAAGTCAAGTGTCAGGGGTTAAAGGTCAGGGGTTAAAGGTCAAGGGTCGGGGGTTAAGGGTCAGGGGTTAAAGGTCAAGGGTCAGGGGGTAAAGGTCAAGGGGTAAAGGTCGTGGGTCGGGGGGTCAAGGGGTCAGGGTCAGGTCAAAGATCAGGGTTAGGGTTAGGGTCAGGGTCAGGGTTAGGGTTAGGGTTAGGGTTAGGGTATGTTACAGTATGTTGCGGTATGTTACAGTATGTTGCAGTATGTTGCAGTATGTTACAGTATGTTACAGTATATTGCAGTATGTTGCAGTATGTTACAGTATGTTGCAGTATGTTATAGTATGGTATGGTATGGTATAGTATAGTATAGTATGTTATGTTATGTTGCAGTATGTTGCAGTATGTTATAGTATGTTGCAGTATGTTGCAGTATGTTGCAGTATGTTATGGTATGGTATGGTATAGTATAGTATAGTATGTTATGTTATGTTGCAGTATGTTATAGTATGTTGCAGTATGTTACAGTATGTTGCAATATGTTATAGTATGTTGCAGTATGTTATAGTATGTTGCAGTATGTTATAGTATGTTGCAGTATAGTATAGTATGTTATGGTATGGTATGGTATAGTATAGTATAGTATAGTATGGTATGGTATGGTATGGTATAGTATAGTATGCTATAATATGTTGCAGTATGTTATAGTATGTTGCAGTATGTTACAGTATGTTGCAGTATGTTACAGTATGTTACAGTATGTAATTATATGTTGCAGTATGTTATAGTATGTTGCAGTATGTTATAGTATGTTGCAGTATGTTGCAGTATGTTACAGTATGTTACAGTATGTAATTATATGTTGCATTATGTTATAGTATGTTGCAGTATGTTATAGTATGTTGCGGTATGTTACAGTATGTTGCGGTATGTCGCAGTATGTTACAGTATGTTGCAGTATGTTACAGTATGTAATAGTATGTTGCAGTATGTTATAGTATGTTGCAGTATGTTATAGTATGTCGCAGTATGTTACATTATGTTACAGTATGTTACAGTATGTTGCAGTATAGTATAGTATGTTATGGTATGGTATGGTATAGTATAGTATAGTATGGTATGGTATGGTATAACATACTGAAACATACTATAACATGCTGCAACATACTGCAACATACTATAACATACTGCAACATAACATAACATACTATACTATACTATACCATACCATACCATCCTATAACATACTGCAACATACTATTACATATTGTAACATACTATTACATACTGTAACATACTGTAACATACTGTAACATACTATAACATACTGCAACATACTATAACATACTGCAACACACAATTACATACTGTAACATACTGCAACATACTGTAACATACTTCAACATACCGCAACATACTGTAACATACCGCAACATACTATAACATACTGCAACATACTATTACATACTGTAACATACTGCAACATACTGTAACATACTGTAACATACCGCAACATTCTATTACATACTGTAACATACTGTAACATACTGTAACATACTATACATACTGTAACATACTGCAACATACTGCAACATACTGTAACATACTGTAACATACCGCAACATACCGCAACATACCGCAACATACTGTAACATACTGTAACATACTATTACATACTGTAACATACCGCAACATTCTGCAACATACTATAACATACTGCAACATACTGCAACATACTCCAAGTTTTCTTTTTTCAGGTTTCCCCAAGTTTTTTCCTCTGCCCTTTCAGGTTTCTCCAAGTTTTTTCCTCTGCCCTTTCAGGTTTCCCCAAGTTTTTTCCTCTGCCCTTTCAGGTTTCTCCAAGTTTTTTCCTCTGTCCTTTCAGGTTTCTCCAATTTTTCCTTTTCCTCTGTCCTTTCAGGTTTCTCCACGTTTTCCTTTTCCTCTGTCCTTTCAGGTTTCTCCACGTTTTCCTTTTCCTCTGCCCTTTCAGGTTTCTCCACGTTTTCCTTTTCCTCTGTCCTTTCAGGTTTCTCCACGTTTTCCTTTTCCTCTGTCCTTTCAGGTTTCTCCACGTTTTCCTTTTCCTCTGCCCTTTCAGGTTTCTCCACGTTTTCCTTTTCCTCTGCCCTTTCAGGTTTCTCCACATTTTCCTTTTCTTGTGCCCTTTCAGGTTTCTCCAAGTTTTTCCTTTTCCTCTGCCCTTTCAGGTTTCTCCACGTTTTCCTTTTCCTCTGCCCTTTCAGGTTTCTCCACATTTTCCTTTTCCTCTGCCCTTTCAGGTTTCTCCACATTTTCCTTTTCTTGTACCCTTTCAGGTTTCTCCACGTTTTCCTTTTCCTCTGCCCTTTCAGGTTTCTCCACATTTTCCTTTTCCTCTGCCCTTTCAGGTTTCTCCACATTTTCTTTTTCAGGTTTCCTCAAGTTTGACTCTGCTCCTGCATTTTCTTGGCATTCTGCTTTTTTCTCAATTTTCTTTGAATTTTGCATTGTATTTTGTTCTGTGTTTTCTCAATTTTCTTTGAGTTTTGCATTGTATTTTGTTCTGTGTTTTCCTATGTTTATCTCTAGTTTTCTTCTGCATTTTCAGCTATTTTTCAAAGTTCTGCTCATTCTTTTCTTAGTTTTTTTATTTCTCAAAGTTTTCTTCTGCAATTTGCTCTGCATTTTCTCCAAGTGTTCCTCTTCAAGTTTGTTCTGAATTTTATAAGTTTCCTCTGCATTTTCTGTTTTGTTTGCATTTTATCTCAATTTGTATCTATTTTTTCCAAGTTTCAGATTTTGTTGAAGTTTCCTGAATTTTTTCCAGATTTTCTTGTCTCTTGAATTTTTTTCTAAGACCCCTGAATTTTTTGCAGGGTTTTTTCTAAGACCACTGAATTTTTTGTAGAATTTTTTTCTAAGACCCCTGAATTTTTTGCAGGGTTTTTTTCTAAGACCCCTGAATTTTTTCTAAGACCCCTGAATTTTTTGCAGGGTTTTTTCTAAGACCACTGAATTTTTTCCAGGGTTTTTTCTAAAACCCCTGAATTTTTTGTAGAATTTTTTTCTAAGACCCCTGAATTTTTTGTAGAATTTTTTTCTAAGACCCCTGAATTTTTTCCAGGGTTTTTTCTAAAACCCCTGAATTTTTTGTAGAATTTTTTTCTAAAACCCCTGAATTTTTTGTAGAATTTTTTTCTAAGACCACTGAATTTTTTCCAGGGTTTTTTCTAAAACCCCTGAATTTTTTGTAGAATTTTTTTCTAAGACCCCTGAATTTTTTGTAGAATTTTTTTCTAAGACCCCTGAATTTTTTGCAGGGTTTTTTCTAAGACCCCTGAATTTTTTGTAGAATTTTTTTCTAAGACCCCTGAATTTTTTGCAGGGTTTTTTTCTAAGACCACTGAATTTTTTGCAGGGTTTTTTCTAAGACCCCTGAATTTTTTGTAGAATTTTTTTCTAAGACCACTGAATTTTTTCCAGGGTTTTTTCTAAAACCCCTGAATTTTTTGTAGAATTTTTCTGCATTCTAAAAAAAAAAAATTTTCAAATCCCCTGGGCTGCTTGTATCCCTGACTCCTAATTTTTTTATTTTGTTTTGTTATTTTAGTTTTTTTGCTTTTGAGGGTTGCAAGCAGCCCAGGGGTTTGAAAAATTTTTTTTGGAATGCAGGACCCTGGACCAGAACCTATCTCGAATATGCTAATTTTTGGGTAAAGTGAGATTTTAATTTTATTTGAATTTGAGAGGGTTTAATTTTATTTGAATTTGAAAGAGGTTGTAGGGGAATTTTAGAGAATATTTGGTGGTAATTTTAAAGAAATTGTAGTAGTGATTTTTAAGAAATTGTAGTAGTGATTTTTAAAGATATTTTGAAATTAATTTTAGTAGAAATTTATTAGAAATGTTAGATATTTGAAAAATAGTTTGTATAAATGTTATGTGGTAGAAATGTGGTATTGGTATATTGTAGAATTCTGAGAATATGTTAGAATATGTTAGAATATGTTAAAGTGTTAGAAAGTTTATGGTGTTAGTGTAGAATTGCTAGGGTCAGGGGGTTAAGGGTCGAGGGTTAAAGGTCAAGGGTTAAAGGTCAAGGGTCAGAGGTTAAAGGTCAAGGGTCAGGGGTTAAAGGTCAAGGGTCAGGGGTTAAAGGTCAAGGGTTAAAGGTCAAGGGTCAGAGGTTAAAGGCAAAGGGCTAAAGGGCAAAGGTCAAGGGTCAGAGGTTAAAGGCCAAGGGTCAGGGGTTAAAGGTCAGAGGTTAAAGGTCAAGGGTTGGAGGTCAAGGGGTATAGGTCAAGGGTCAAAGGTCAAGTGTCAGGGGTTAAAGGTCAAGGGTTAAAGGTCAAGGGTCGGGGGTTAAGGGTCAGGGTTTAAAGGTCAAGGGTTAAAGGTCAAGGGTCAGGGGGTAAAGGTCAAGGGGTAAAAGTCGTGGGTCGGGGGGTCAAGGGGTCAGGGTCAGGTCAAAGATCAGGGTCAGGGTCAGGGTTAGGGTTAGGGTCAGGGTCAGGGTTAGGGTTAGGGTTAGGGTTAGGGTATGTTACAGTATGTTGCGGTATGTTACAGTATGTTGCAGTATGTTGCAGTATGTTACAGTATGTTACAGTATATTGCAGTATGTTGCAGTATGTTACAGTATGTTGCAGTATGTTATAGTATGGTATGGTATGGTATAGTATAGTATAGTATGTTATGTTATGTTGCAGTATGTTGCAGTATGTTATAGTATGTTGCAGTATGTTGCAGTATGTTGCAGTATGTTATGGTATGGTATGGTATAGTATAGTATAGTATGTTATGTTATGTTGCAGTATGTTATAGTATGTTGCAGTATGTTATAGTATGTTGCAGTATGTTATAGTATGTTGCAGTATAGTATAGTATGGTATGGTATGGTATGGTATAGTATAGTATGCTATAATATGTTGCAGTATGTTATAGTATGTTGCAGTATGTTACAGTATGTTGCAGTATGTTACAGTATGTTACAGTATGTAATTATATGTTGCAGTATGTTATAGTATGTTGCAGTATGTTGCAGTATGTTGCAGTATGTTACAGTATGTAATTATATGTTGCATTATGTTATAGTATGTTGCAGTATGTTATAGTATGTTGCGGTATGTTACAGTATGTTGCGGTATGTCGCAGTATGTTACAGTATGTTGCAGTATGTTACAGTATGTAATAGTATGTTGCAGTATGTTATAGTATGTTGCAGTATGTTATAGTATGTCGCAGTATGTTACATTATGTTACAGTATGTTACAGTATGTTGCAGTATAGTATAGTATGTTATGGTATGGTATGGTATAGTATAGTATAGTATGGTATGGTATGGTATAACATACTGAAACATACTATAACATGCTGCAACATACTGCAACATACTATAACATACTGCAACATAACATAACATACTATACTATACTATACCATACCATACCATCCTATAACATACTGCAACATACTATTACATATTGTAACATACTGTAACATACTATTACATACTGTAACATACTGTAACATACTGTAACATACTATAACATACTGCAACATACTATAACATACTGCAACACACAATTACATACTGTAACATACTGCAACATACTGTAACATACTTCAACATACCGCAACATACTGTAACATACCGCAACATACTATAACATACTGCAACATACTATTACATACTGTAACATACTGCAACATACTGTAACATACTGTAACATACCGCAACATTCTATTACATACTGTAACATACTGTAACATACTGTAACATACTATTACATACTGTAACATACTGCAACATACTGCAACATACTGTAACATACTGTAACATACTGCAACATACCGCAACATACCGCAACATACTGTAACATACTGTAACATACTATTACATACTGTAACATACCGCAACATTCTGCAACATACTATAACATACTGCAACATACTGCAACATACTCCAAGTTTTCTTTTTTCAGGTTTCCCCAAGTTTTTTCCTCTGCCCTTTCAGGTTTCTCCAAGTTTTTTCCTCTGCCCTTTCAGGTTTCCCCAAGTTTTTTCCTCTGCCCTTTCAGGTTTCCCCAAGTTTTTTCCTCTGCCCTTTCAGGTTTCTCCAAGTTTTTTCCTCTGTCCTTTCAGGTTTCTCCAAGTTTTCCTTTTCCTCTGTCCTTTCAGGTTTCTCCACGTTTTCCTTTTCCTCTGTCCTTTCAGGTTTCTCCACGTTTTCCTTTTCCTCTGCCCTTTCAGGTTTCTCCACGTTTTCCTTTTCCTCTGTCCTTTCAGGTTTCTCCACGTTTTCCTTTTCCTCTGTCCTTTCAGGTTTCTCCACGTTTTCCTTTTCCTCTGCCCTTTCAGGTTTCTCCACGTTTTCCTTTTCCTCTGCCCTTTCAGGTTTCTCCACATTTTCCTTTTCTTGTGCCCTTTCAGGTTTCTCCAAGTTTTTCCTTTTCCTCTGCCCTTTCAGGTTTCTCCACGTTTTCCTTTTCCTCTGCCCTTTCAGGTTTCTCCACATTTTCCTTTTCCTCTGCCCTTTCAGGTTTCTCCACATTTTCCTTTTCTTGTGCCCTTTCAGGTTTCTCCACGTTTTCCTTTTCCTCTGCCCTTTCAGGTTTCTCCACATTTTCCTTTTCCTCTGCCCTTTCAGGTTTCTCCACATTTTCTTTTTCAGGTTTCCTCAAGTTTGACTCTGCTCCTGCATTTTCTTGGCATTCTGCTTTTTTCTCAATTTTCTTTGAATTTTGCATTGTATTTTGTTCTGTGTTTTCTCAATTTTCTTTGAGTTTTGCATTGTATTTTGTTCTGTGTTTTCCTATGTTTATCTCTAGTTTTCTTCTGCATTTTCAGCTATTTTTCAAAGTTCTGCTCATTCTTTTCTTAGTTTTTTTATTTCTCAAAGTTTTCTTCTGCAATTTGCTCTGCATTTTCTCCAAGTGTTCCTCTTCAAGTTTGTTCTGAATTTTATAAGTTTCCTCTGCATTTTCTGTTTTGTTTGCATTTTATCTCAATTTGTATCTATTTTTTCCAAGTTTCAGATTTTGTTGAAGTTTCCTGAATTTTTTCCAGATTTTCTTGTCTCTTGAATTTTTTTCTAAGACCCCTGAATTTTTTGCAGGGTTTTTTCTAAGACCACTGAATTTTTTGTAGAATTTTTTTCTAAGACCCCTGAATTTTTTGCAGGGTTTTTTCTAAGACCCCTGAATTTTTTCTAAGACCCCTGAATTTTTTGCAGGGTTTTTTCTAAGACCACTGAATTTTTTCCAGGGTTTTTTCTAAAACCCCTGAATTTTTTGTAGAATTTTTTTCTAAGACCCCTGAATTTTTTGTAGAATTTTTTTCTAAGACCACTGAATTTTTTGCAGGGTTTTTTCTAAGACCACTGAATTTTTTGTAGAATTTTTTTCTAAGACCCCTGAATTTTTTGTAGAATTTTTTTCTAAGACCCCTGAATTTTTTGTAGAATTTTTTTCTAAGGCCCCTGAATTTTTTCCAGAGTTTTTTCTAAAACCCCTGAATTTTTTGTAGAATTTTTTTTCTAAAACCCCTGAATATTTTCCAGGGTTTTTTCTAAAACCCCTGAATTTTTTGTAGAATTTTTTTCTAAAACCCCTGAATTTTTTGTAGAATTTTTTTCTAAGACCACTGAATTTTTTTCCAGGGTTTTTTCTAAAACCCCTGAATTTTTTGTAGAATTTTTTTCTAAGACCCCTGAATTTTTTGTAGAATTTTTTTCTAAGACCCCTGAATTTTTTCCAGGGTTTTTTCTAAAACCCCTGAATTTTTTGTAGAATTTTTTTCTAAAACCCCTGAATTTTTTGTAGAATTTTTTTCTAAGACCCCTGAATTTTTTCCAGGGTTTTTTCTAAAACCCCTGAATTTTTTGTAGAATTTTTTTCTAAGACCCCTGAATTTTTTGCAGGGTTTTTTTCTAAGACCACTGAATTTTTTCCAGGGTTTTTTCTAAAACCCCTGAATTTTTTGTAGAATTTTTTTCTAAGACCCCTGAATTTTTTGTAGAATTTTTTTCTAAGACCACTGAATTTTTTGTAGAATTTTTTTCTAAGACCACTGAATTTTTTGCAGGGTTTTTTCTAAGACCCCTGAATTTTTTCCAGGGTTTTTTCTAAAACCCCTGAATTTTTTGTAGAATTTTTTTCTAAGACCCCTGAATTTTTTGTAGAATTTTTTTCTAAGACCCCTGAATTTTTTCCAGGGTTTTTTCTAAAACCCCTGAATTTTTTGTAGAATTTTTTTCTAAAACCCCTGAATTTTTTGTAGAATTTTTTTCTAAGACCACTGAATTTTTTCCAGGGTTTTTTCTAAAACCCCTGAATTTTTTGTAGAATTTTTTTCTAAGACCCCTGAATTTTTTGTAGAATTTTTTTCTAAGACCCCTGAATTTTTTGCAGGGTTTTTTCTAAGACCCCTGAATTTTTTGTAGAATTTTTTTCTAAGACCCCTGAATTTTTTGCAGGGTTTTTTTCTAAGACCACTGAATTTTTTGCAGGGTTTTTTCTAAGACCCCTGAATTTTTTGTAGAATTTTTTTCTAATACCACTGAATTTTTTCCAGGGTTTTTTCTAAAACCCCTGAATTTTTTGTAGAATTTTTCTGCATTCTAAAAAAAAAAAATTTTCAAATCCCCTGGGCTGCTTGTATCCCTGACTCCTAATTTTTTTATTTTGGTTTGTTATTTTAGTTTTTTTGCTTTTGAGGGTTGCAAGCAGCCCAGGGGTTTGAAAAATTTTTTTTGGAATGCAGGACCCTGGGCCAGAACCTATCTCGAATATGCTAATTTTTGGGTAAAGTGAGATTTTAATTTTATTTGAATTTGAGAGGGTTTAATTTTATTTGAATTTGAAAGAGGTTGTAGGGGAATTTTAGAGAATATTTGGTGGTAATTTTAAAGAAATTGTAGTAGTGATTTTTAAGAAATTGTAGTAGTGATTTTTAAAGATATTTTGAAATTAATTTTAGTAGAAATTTATTAGAAATGTTAGATATTTGAAAAATAGTTTGTATAAATGTTATGTGGTAGAAATGTGGTATTGGTATATTGTAGAATTCTGAGAATATGTTAGAATATGTTAGAATATGTTAAAGTGTTAGAAAGTTTATGGTGTTAGTGTAGAATTGCTAGGGTCAGGGGGTTAAGGGTCGAGGGTTAAAGGTCAAGGGTTAAAGGTCAAGGGTTAAAGGTCAAGGGTCAAAGGTTAAAGGTCAAGGGTCAGGGGTTAAAGGTCAAGGGGTGAAGGGCAAAGGTCGAGGGTCAAAGGTCAAAGGTCAAGGGTCAGGGGGTTAAAGGTCAAAGGTTTAAGGTCAAGGGTCAGGGGTTAAGGGTCAAGGTTTAAAGGTCAGGGGTTAAAGGTCGGGGGTTAAAGGTCAAGGGTCAGAAGTTAAAGGTCAAGGGGCAAAGGTCAAGGGGCAAAGGTTAAAGGTAAAGGGTTAAAGGCCAAAGGTCAAGGGGTAAAGGTCAAGGGTCAAAGGTTAAAGGTCAAGTGTCAGGGGTTAATGGTCAGGGGTTAAAGGTCAAGGGTCGGGGGTTAAGGGTCAGGGTTTAAAGGTCAGGGGTTAAAGGTCAAGGGTCAGGGGTTAAAGGTCAAGGGGTAAAGGTCGTGGGTCGGGGGGGTCAAGGGGTCAGGGTCAGGTCAAAGATCAGGGTCAGGGTCAGGGTTAGGGTTAGGGTTAGGGTCAGGGTCAGGGTTAGGGTTAGGGTTAGGGTTAGGGTATGTTACAGTATGTTGCGGTATGTTACAGTATGTTGCAGTATGTTGCAGTATGTTACAGTATGTTACAGTATATTGCAGTATGTTGCAGTATGTTGCAGTATGTTGCAGTATGTTGCAGTATGTTGCGGTATGTTACAGTATGTTGCAGTATATTACAGTATGTAATAGTATGTCACAGTATGTTACAGTATGTTGCGGTATGTTACAGTATGTTGCAGTATGTTACAGTATGTAATAGTATGTTACAGTATGATACAGTATGTTACAGTATGTAATAGAATGTTGCGGTATGTTACAGTATATTGCAGTATGTTGCAGTATGTTGCAGTATGTTACAGTATGTTGCAGTATGTTGCAGCATGTTATAGTATGTTTCAGTATGTTATACCATACCATACCATACTATACTATACTATACCATACCATACCATAACATACTATACTATACTGCAACATACTGTAACATACTGTAACATAATGTAACATACTGCGACATACTATAACATACTGCAACATACTATAACATACTGCAACATACTATTACATACTGTAACATACTGCAACATACTGTAACATACTGCGACATACCGCAACATACTGTAACATACCGCAACATACTATAACATACTGCAACATACTATAACATACTGCAACATATAATTACATACTGTAACATACTGTAACATACTGCAACATACTGCAACATACTATAACATACTGCAACATACTATTACATACTGTAACATACTGCAACATACTGTAACATACTGTAACATACTATTACATACTGTAACATACGGTAACATACTGTAACATACTATAACATACTGCAACATACTATAACATACTGCAACACACTATAACATACTGCAACACACTATAACATACTGCAACATACTATTACATACTGTAACATACTGCAACATACTGTAACATACTGCAACATACCGCAACATACTGTAACATACCGCACATACTATAACATACTGCAACATACTATTACATACTGTAACATACTGCAACATACTGTAACATACTGCAACATACTATAACATACTGCAACATAACATAACATACTATACTATACTATACCATACCATACCATACTATAACATACTGCAACATACTATTACATAATGTAACATACTGTAATATACTGTAACATACTATTACATACTGTAACATACTGCAACATACTCTAACATACTGCAACACACTATAACATACTGCAACATACTATTACATACTGTAACATACTGCAACATACCGCAACATACTGTAACATACTGCGACATACTGTAACATACTGCAACATACTATAACATACTGCAACATAACATAACATACTATACTATACTATACCATACTGCAACATACTATTACATACTGTAACATACTGTAACATACTGCAACATACTATAACATACTGCAACATACTACAACATACTGCAACATATTATAACATACTGCAACATAACATAACATACTATACTATACCATACCATACCATACCATACTATAACATACCGTAACATACTGCAAAATACCGCAACATACTGCAACATACTATACTCTAACATAACATAACATACTATACTATACTATACTATACTATACCATACCATAACATACTATACTATACTATACTATGCTATACTATACTATACTATACTATACTATACTATACTATACATAACATAACATACTATACTATACTATAACATACATAACATACATAACATAACATAGCATAACATAACATAACATACTGCAACATAACATAACATACTATACTATACTATACCATACCATACCATACTACAACATACTGCAACATACTATTACATAATGTAACATACTGTAATATACTGTAACATAGTATGTTGCAGTATGTTATAGTATGTTGCAGTATGTTATAGTATGTTGCAGTATGTTGCAGTATGTTATGGTATGGTATAGTATAGTATGTTATGTTATGTTGCAGTATGTTACAGTATGTTGCAGTATGTTACAGTAATTTGCAGTATGTTACAGTATGTTGCAGTATGTTATAGTATGTTGCAGTATGTCGCGGTATGTTACAGTATGTTACAGTATGTAATAGTATGTTGCAGTATGTCATAGTATGTTGCAGTATGTTATAGTATGTTGCAGTATGTTATAGTATGTTGCAGTATGTTGCAGTATGTTATGGTATGGTATGGTACAGTATGTTGCAGTATGTTATAGTATGTTGCAGTATGTTATAGTATGTTGCAGTATGTTGCAGTATGTTATGGTATGGTATAGTATAGTATGTTATGTTATGTTGCAGTATGTTACAGTATGTTGCAGTATGTTACAGTAATTTGCAGTATGTTACAGTATGTTGCGGTATGTTGCAGTATGTTACAGTATGTTACAGTATATTGCAGTATGTTATAGTATGTCGCAGTATGTTACAGTATGTTACAGTATATTTCAGTATGTTGCAGTATGTCACAGTATGTTGCCGTATGTTACAGTATGTAATAGTATGTTGCAGTATGTTATAGTGTGTTGCAGTATGTTACAGTATGTTGCAGTATGTTATAGTATGTTGCAGTATGTCGCGGTATGTTACAGTATGTTACAGTATGTAATAGTATGTTGCAGTATGTCATAGTATGTTGCAGTATGTTATAGTATGTTGCGGTATGTTACAGTATGTTGCGGCATGTTGCAGTATGTTACAGTATATTGCCGTATGTTACAGTATGTAATAGTATGTTACAATATGTTGCAGTATAGTATAGTATGGTATGGTATGGTATGGTATAGTATAGTATGTTATGTTATGTTACAGTATGTTACAGTATGTTGCAGTATGTTACAGTATGTAATAGTATGTTACAGTATGTTACAGTATGTTACAGTATGTAATAGAATGTTGCGGTATGTTACAGTATATTGCAGTATGTTGCAGTATGTTGCAGTATGTTACAGTATGTTGCAGTATGTTGCAGCATGTTATAGTATGTTTCAGTATGTTATACCATACCATACCATACTATACTATACTATACCATACCATAACATACTATACTATACTGCAACATACTGTAACATACTGCAACATACTGCAACATACTGCAACATACTGTAACATACTGCAACATACTGTAACATACCGCAACATTCTGCAACATACTGCAACATACTATAACATACTGCAACATAACATAACATACTATACTATACTATACCATACCATAACATACTGCAACATACTGCAACATACTATAACATACTGCAACATACTATAACATACTGCAACATATAATTACATACTGTAACATACTGTAACATACTGCAAACATACTGCAACATACTATAACATACTGCAACATACTATTACATACTGTAACATACTGCAACATACTGTAACATACTGCGACATACCGCAACATACTGTAACATACCGCAACATACTATAACATACTGCAAATACTATAACATACTGCAACATACTATTACATACTGTAACATCCTGTACATACCGCAACATACTGTAACATACCGCAACATACTATAACATACTGCAACATACTATAACATACTGCAAACATATTAATTACATACTGTAACATACTGTAACATACTGCGACATACTGCAACACACTATAACATACTGCAACATACTATTACATACTGTAACATTACTGCAAACATACTGTAACATACTGCGACATACCGCAACATACTGTAACATACCGCAACATACTATAACATACTGCAACATACTATAACATACTGCGACATACTATAACATACTGCAACATACTATAACATACTGCAACACACTATAACATACTGCAACATACTATAACATATTGCAACACACTATAACATACTGCAACATACTATTACATACTGTAACATACTGCAACATACCACAACATACTATAACATACTGCAACATACTATAACATACTGCCACATATAATTACATACTGTAACATACTGTAACATACTGCAACATACTGTAACATACTGCAACATACTATAACATACTGCAACATATTATAGCATACTATACTATACCATACCATACCATACTATACTATACTATACCATACCATACCATAACATACTATACTATACTGCAACATACTATAATATACTGCAACATACTATAACATACTGCAACATACTATAACATATTGCAACATACTGTAACATACTGCAACATACTATAACATACTGCAACATAACATAACATACTATACTATACTATACCATACCATACCATAACATACTGCAACATACTGTAACATACTATAACATACTGCAACATACTGCAACATAACATAACATACTATACTATACTATACCATACCATACTATAACATACTGCAACATACTATTACATACTGTAACATACTGTAACATACTGCAACATACTATAACATACTGCAACATACTATAACATACTGCAACATAACATAACATACTATACTATACTATACCATACCATACCATACCATACTATAACATACTGCAACATACTATAACACACTGCAACATACTGTAACATACTATAACATATTACAACATACTGTAACATACTGCAACATACTATAACATACTGCAACATAACATAACATACTATACTATACTATACCATACCATACCATAACATTCTGCAACATACTGCAACATACTGCAACATACTATAACATACTGCAACATAACATAACATACTATACTATACTATACCATACCATACCATACTATAACATACTGCAACATACTATAACATACTATACTATACTATACCATACCATACCATACTATTACATACTGTAACATACTGTAACATACTATTACATACTGTAACATACTGTAACATACTGCAACATACTGCAACATACTGTAACATACTGCAACATATTGTAACATACTGCAACATACTGTAACATACTGCAACATACTATAACATACTGCAACATAACATAACATACTATACTATACTATACTCTAACATAACATAACATAACATAACATACTATACTATACTATACTATACTATAACATAACATAACATAACATAACATACTATACTATACTATACCATACCATACCATACCATAACATACTATACTATACTATGCTATTCTATACTATACTATACTATACTGTACTATAACATAACATAACATACTATACTATACTATACTATACCATACCATACTATAGTATACTATGCTATACTATACTATACTATACTATACTTTACTATAACATAACTATACTATAACATACCATACCATAACATACTATACTATACTATACTATGCTATTCTATACTATACTATACTATACTATACCATACCATACTATACTATACTATACCATACCATAACATACTATACTATACTGCAACATACTGCAACATACTGTAACATACTGTAACATACTGTAACATACCGCAACATTCTGCAACATACTATAACATACTGCAACATACTCCAAGTTTTCTTTTTTCAGGTTTCCCCAAGTTTTTTCCTCTGCCCTTTCAGGTTTCTCCAAGTTTTTTCCTCTGCCCTTTCAGGTTTCCCCAAGTTTTTTCCTCTGCCCTTTCAGGTTTCTCCAAGTTTTTTCCTCTGTCCTTTCAGGTTTCTCCAAGTTTTCCTTTTCCTCTGTCCTTTCAGGTTTCTCCACGTTTTCCTTTTCCTCTGTCCTTTCAGGTTTCTCCACGTTTTCCTTTTCCTCTGCCCTTTCAGGTTTCTCCATGTTTTCCTTTTCCTCTGCCCTTTCAGGTTTCTCCACATTTTCCTTTTCTTGTGCCCTTTCAGGTTTCTCCAAGTTTTTCCTTTTCCTCTGCCCTTTCAGGTTTCTCCACGTTTTCCTTTTCCTCTGCCCTTTCAGGTTTCTCCACATTTTCCTTTTCCTCTGCCCTTTCAGGTTTCTCCACATTTTCCTTTTCTTGTGCCCTTTCAGGTTTCTCCACGTTTTCCTTTTCCTCTGCCCTTTCAGGTTTCTCCACATTTTCCTTTTCCTCTGCCCTTTCAGGTTTCTCCACATTTTCTTTTTCAGGTTTCCTCAAGTTTGACTCTGCTCCTGCATTTTCTTGGCGTTCTGCTTTTTTCTCAATTTTCTTTGAATTTTGCATTGTATTTTGTTCTGTGTTTTCTCAATTTTCTTTGAGTTTTGCATTGTATTTTGTTCTGTGTTTTCCTATGTTTATCTCTAGTTTTCTTCTGCATTTTCAGCTATTTTTCAAAGTTCTGCTCATTCTTTTCTTAGTTTTTTTATTTCTCAAAGTTTTCTTCTGCAATTTGCTCTGCATTTTCTCCAAGTGTTCCTCTTCAAGTTTGTTCTGAATTTTATAAGTTTCCTCTGCATTTTCTGTTTTGTTTGCATTTTATCTCAATTTGTATCTATTTTTTCCAAGTTTCAGATTTTGTTGAAGTTTCCTGAATTTTTTCCAGATTTTCTTGTCTCTTGAATTTTTTTCTAAGACCCCTGAATTTTTTGCAGGGTTTTTTCTAAGACCCCTGAATTTTTTCTAAGACCCCTGAATTTTTTGCAGGGTTTTTTCTAAGACCACTGAATTTTTTCCAGGGTTTTTTCTAAAACCCCTGAATTTTTTGTAGAATTTTTTTCTAAGACCCCTGAATTTTTTGTAGAATTTTTTTCTAAGACCACTGAATTTTTTGCAGGGTTTTTTCTAAGACCACTGAATTTTTTGTAGAATTTTTTTCTAAGACCCCTGAATTTTTTGTAGAATTTTTTTCTAAGACCCCTGAATTTTTTGTAGAATTTTTTTCTAAGGCCCCTGAATTTTTTCCAGGGTTTTTTCTAAAACCCCTGAATTTTTTGTAGAATTTTTTTCTAAAACCCCTGAATTTTTTGTAGAATTTTTTTCTAAGACCCCTGAATTTTTTGTAGAATTTTTTTCTAAAACCCCTGAATTTTTTGTAGAATTTTTTTCTAAGACCCCTGAATTTTTTGCAGGGTTTTTTCTAAGACCACTGAATTTTTTCCAGGGTTTTTTCTAAAACCCCTGAATTTTTTGTAGAATTTTTTTCTAAGACCACTGAATTTTTTGCAGGGTTTTTTCTAAGACCCCTGAATTTTTTCCAGGGTTTTTTCTAAAACCCCTGAATTTTTTGTAGAATTTTTTTCTAAAACCCCTGAATTTTTTGTAGAATTTTTTTCTAAGACCCCTGAATTTTTTGTAGAATTTTTTTCTAAGACCCCTGAATTTTTTCCAGGGTTTTTTCTAAAACCCCTGAATTTTTTGTAGAATTTTTTTCTAAGACCCCTGAATTTTTTGTAGAATTTTTTTCTAAGACCACTGAATTTTTTGCAGGGTTTTTTCTAAGACCCCTGAATTTTTTGTAGAATTTTTTTCTAAGACCCCTGAATTTTTTGTAGAATTTTTTTCTAAGACGCCTGAATTTTTTGCAGGGTTTTTTCTAAGACCACTGAATTTTTTCCAGGGTTTTTTCCTAAAACCCCTGAATTTTTTGTAGAATTTTTCTGCATTCTAAAAAAAAAAAATTTTCAAATCCCCTGGGCTGCTTGTATCCCTGACTCCTAATTTTTTTTTTTGGTTTGTTATTTTAGTTTTTTTGCTTTTGAGGGTTGCAAGCAGCCCAGGGGTTTGAAAAATTTTTTTTTGGAATGCAGGACCCTGGGCCAGAACCTATCTCGAATATGCTAATTTTTGGGTAAAGTGAGATTTTAATTTTATTTGAATTTGAGAGGGTTTAATTTTATTTGAATTTGAAAGAGGTTGTAGGGGAATTTTAGAGAATATTTGGTGGTAATTTTAAAGAAATTGTAGTAGTGATTTTTAAGAAATTGTAGTAGTGATTTTTAAAGATATTTTGAAATTAATTTTAGTAGAAATTTATTAGAAATGTTAGATATTTGAAAAATAGTTTGTATAAATGTTATGTGGTAGAAATGTGGTATTGGTATATTGTAGAATTCTGAGAATATGTTAGAATATGTTAGAATATGTTAAAGTGTTAGAAAGTTTATGGTGTTAGTGTAGAATTGCTAGGGTCAGGGGGTTAAGGGTCGAGGGTTAAAGGTCAAGGGTTAAAGGTCAAGGGTCAGAGGTTAAAGGTCAAGGGTCAGGGGTTAAAGGTCAAGGGGTAAAGGGTAAAGGTCAAGGGTCAGAGGTCAAGGGTCAGGGGTTAAAGGTCAAGGGTCAGAGGTCAAAGGTCAAGGGTCAGAGGTTAAAGGTCAAGGGTTAAAGGTCAAGGGTCGGGGGTTAAGGGTCGAGGGGTAAAGGTCGGGGGTTAAAGGTCAAGGGTCAGGGGTTAAAGGTCAAGGGGTAAAGGTCATGGTGCAAAGGTCATAGGTCAAGGGTTAAAGGTCAATGGGCAAAGGTCAAGGGTCAATGGTTAAAGGTCAAGTGTCAGGGGTTAAAGGTCGGGGGCTAAAGGTCAGGGGTTAAAGGTCAATGGTTAAAGGTCAAGGGTCGGGGGTTAAGGATCAAGGTTTAAAGGTCGAGGGTTAAAGGTCAGGGGTTAAAGGTCAGGGGTTAAAGGTCAAGGGTCAGGGGGTAAAGGTCATGGGTCGGGGGGTCAAGGGGTCAGGGTCAGGGTCAGGTCAAAGGTCAGGGTCAGGGTCAGGGTTAGGGTCAGGGTCAGGGTTAGGGTTAGGGTTAGGGTCAGGGTCAGGGTCAGGGTTAGGGTTAGGGTTAGGGTTAGGGTATGTTACAGTATGTTGCGGTATGTTACAGTATGTTGCAGTATGTTGCAGTATGTTACAGTATGTTACAGTATATTGCAGTATGTTGCAGTATGTTACAGTATGTTGCAGTATGTTATAGTATGGTATGGTATGGTATAGTATAGTATAGTATGTTATGTTATGTTGCAGTATGTTGCAGTATGTTATAGTATGTTGCAGTATGTTGCAGTATGTTGCAGTATGTTATGGTATGGTATGGTATAGTATAGTATAGTATGTTATGTTATGTTGCAGTATGTTATAGTATGTTGCAGTATGTTACAGTATGTTGCAATATGTTATAGTATGTTGCAGTATGTTATAGTATGTTGCAGTATGTTATAGTATGTTGCAGTATAGTATAGTATGTTATGGTATGGTATGGTATAGTATAGTATAGTATAGTATGGTATGGTATGGTATGGTATAGTATAGTATGCTATAATATGTTGCAGTATGTTATAGTATGTTGCAGTATGTTACAGTATGTTGCAGTATGTTACAGTATGTTACAGTATGTAATTATATGTTGCAGTATGTTATAGTATGTTGCAGTATGTTATAGTATGTTGTGGTATGTTGCAGTATGTTACAGTATGTAATAGTATGTTGCAGTATGTTATAGTGTGTTGCAATATGTTATAGTATGTTGCAGTATGTTATAGTGTGTTGCAGTATGTTGCAGTATGTTATAGTATGTCGCAGTATGTTATAGTATGTTGCAGTATGTTATAGTATGTTGCGGTATGTTACAGTATGTTGCGGTATGTCGCAGTATGTTACAGTATGTTGCAGTATGTTACAGTATGTTGCAGTATGTTATAGTGTGTTGCAGTATGTCGCAGTATGTTACAGTATGTTACAGTATGTAATTATATGTTGCAGTATGTTATAGTATGTTGCAGTATGTTATAGTATGTTGCGGTATGTTACAATATGTTGCGGTATGTTACAGTATGTTACAGTATGTAATAGTATGTTGCAGTATGTTATAGTATGTTGCAGTATGTTATAGTATGTTGCGGTATGTTACAGTATGTTGCGGTATGTCGCAGAATGTTACAGTATGTTGCAGTATGTTACAGTATGTAATAGTATGTTGCAGTATGTTATAGTATGTTGCAGTATGTTGCAGTATGTTACAGTATGTTACAGTGTGTTACAGTATGTAATTATATGTTGCAGTATGTTATAGTATGTTGCAGTATGTTATAGTATGTTGCAGTATGTTATAGTATGTCGCAGTATGTTACATTATGTTACAGTATGTTACAGTATGTTGCAGTATAGTATAGTATGTTATGGTATGGTATGGTATAGTATAGTATAGTATGGTATGGTATGGTATAACATACTGAAACATACTATAACATGCTGCAACATACTGCAACATACTGTAACATACTGCAACATACTGCAACATACTGCAATATACTGTAACATACCGCAACATTCTATTACATACTGTAACATACTGTATCATACTGTAACATACTATTACATACTGTAACATACTGCAACATACTGTAACATACCGCAACATACTGTAACATACTGCGACATACTATTACATACTGTAATATACTGCAACATACTGTAACATACCGCAACATACTGTAACATACTGCAACATACTGCAACATACTGCAACATACTGCAATATACTGTAACATACTGCAACATACTGCAACATACCGCAACATACTGTAACATACTGCAACACACTATAACATACTGCAACATACTGTAACATACTGCAACATACTGCAACATACTGCAACATACTGCAACATACCGCAACATACTGCAACATACCGCAACATACTGTAACATACTGCAACACACTATAACATACTGCAACATACTGTAACATACTGCAACATACTGCAACATACTGTAACATACTGCAACATACTGTAACATACCGCAACATACTGTAACATACCGCAACATACTGTAACATACTGCAATATACTGTAACATACTGTAACTTACTGCAACATACCGCAACATACTGTAACATACTGCAAATTACTGTAACATACTGCAACATACTGTAACATACTGCAACATAACATAACATACTATACTATACCATACCATAACATACTGCAACATACTATAACATACTGCAACATACTGTAACATACTGCAACACACTATAACATACTGCAACATACTGCAACATACTATAACATACTGTAACATACTGTAACATACTGCAACATACTGCAACATACTATAACATACTACAACATACTGCAACATACTGCAACATACTGCAACATACTGTAACATACCGCAACATTCTGCAACATACTGCAACATACTATAACATACTGCAACATAACATAACATACTATACTATACCATACCATAACATACTGCAACATACTGCAACATACTATAACATACTGCAACATACTATAACATACTGTACCATACCATACCATAACATACTGCAACATACTGCAACATACTATAACATACTGCAACATACTATAACACACTGCAACATACTGTAACATACTGCAACACACTATAACACACTGCAACATACTATTACATACTGTAACATACGGCAACATACTGTAACATACTGCAACATACCGCAACATACTGTAACATACTGCAACATACTGTAACATACTGTAACATACCGCAACAATCTGCAACATACTATAACATACTGCAACATACTGTAACATACTGCAACATACTGCAACATACCGTAACATACTGTAACATACTATTACATACTGTAACACACTATAACATACTGCAACACACTATAACATACTGCAACATACTATTACATACTGTAACATACTGCAACATACTGTAACATACTGCAACATACCGCAACATACTGTAACATACCGCACATACTATAACATACTGCAACATACTATTACATACTGTAACATACTGCAACATACTGTAACATACTGCAACATACTATAACATACTGCAACATAACATAACATACTATACTATACTATACCATACCATACCATACTATAACATACTGCAACATACTATTACATAATGTAACATACTGTAATATACTGTAACATACTATTACATACTGTAACATACTGCAACATACTGCAACACACTATAACATACTGCAACATACTATTACATACTGTAACATACTGCAACATACTGTAACATACTGCAACATACTGCAACATACTGTAACATACTGCGACATACTGTAACATACTGCAACATACTATAACATACTGCAACATAACATAACATACTATACTATACTATACCATACCATACCATACTATAACATACTGCAACATACTATTACATACTGTAACATACTGTAACATACTGTAACATACTGCAACATACTATAACATACTGCAACATACTACAACATACTGCAACATATTATAACATACTGCAACATAACATAACATACTATACTATACTATACCATACCATACCATACCATACTATAACATACCGTAACATACTGCAAAATACCGCAACATACTGCAACATACTATACTATAACATAACATAACATAACATACTATACTATACTATACTATACTATACCATAACATAACATACTATACTATACTATACTATGCTATACTATACTATACTATACTATACTATACCATAACATAACATAACATACTATACTATACTATACCATAATATACTATACTATACTATACTATACAATACTTTACCATACCATACCATACCATATCATACCATAACATAACATAACATAACATACCATACCATACTATACTATACTATACTATACCATAACATAACATAACATAACATACTATACTATACTATACCATACCATACCATACCATACCATACCATAACATAACATAACATACTATACTATACTATACCATACCATACCAATACATACCATAACATAACATACTATACTATACTATACTATACCATAACATAACATAACATAACATAACATACTATACTATACTATACTATACCATAACATAACATAACATAACATAACATAACATACTATACTATACTATACTATACAATACTATACCATACCATACCATACCATATCATACCATAACATAACATAACATAACATACCATACCATACTATACTATACTATACCATAACATAACATAACATACTATACTATACTATACTATACCATACCATACCATACCATACCATAACATAACATACTATACTATACTATACTATACCATGCCATACCAATACATACCATACCATAACATAACATACTATACTATACTATACTTTACCATAACATAACATAACATAACATACTATAATATACTATCCTATCCTATACTATACTATACCATACCATACCATAACATACTATACTATACTATACTATGCTATTCTATACTATACTATACTATAACATACTATACTATCCTATACTATACTATACCATACCATACCATACCATACTATACTATACTATACCATACCATACCATAACATACTATACTATACTGCAACATACTGTAACATACTGTAACATACTGCGACATACTATAACATACTGCAACATACTATAACATACTGCAATATACCATAACATACTGCATCATACTATTACATACTGTAACATACTGCAACATACTGCAACATACTGTAACATACCGCAACATACTGTAACATACCGCAACATACGGTAACATACTGTAACATACTGCGAAATACTGCAACATACTATAACATACTGCAACATACTGTAACATACTGTAACATACTATAACATAATGCAACATACTGTAACATACTGCAACATATTATAGCATACTATACTCTAACATACTATACTATACTATACTCTAACATAACATAACATAACATAACATACTATAACATAACTATACCATACTATACTATACTATACTATACTATACCATACCATACCATACATACCATACTATACTATACTATACTATACTATACCATACCATAACATACTATACTATACTATACTATGCTATACTATACTATACTATACTATACCATAACATAACATAACATAACATACTATACTATACCATAACATAACATAACATACTATACTATACTATACCATAACATAACATAACATAAGATAACATAACATAACATAGCATAACATAACATACTATACTATACTATACTATAACATAACATAACATAACATACCATACCATACCATACCATAACATAACATAACATACTATACTATACTATACTATACCATAACATAACATAACATAACATAACATAATATAACATACTATACTATACTATACTATACTATACTATAAAATAACATAACATAACATACCATACCATAACATAACATAACATAACATACTATACTATACTATACTATACTATACCAAAACATACTATACTATACTATACTATACTATACAATACTATACCATACCATACCATACCATACCATACCATACCATAACATAACATACTATACTATACCATAACATAACAAACTATACTATACTATACTATACCATACTATACTATACTATACTATACTATACTATACCATACCATACCATACCATACTATAACATACTGCAACATACTATTACATACTGTAACATACTGAAACATACTATAACATACTGCAACATACTATAACATACTGCAACATAACATAACATACTATACTATACTATACTATACCATACCATACCATCCTATAACATACTGCAACATACTATTACATATTGTAACATACTGTAACATACTGTAACATACTATTACATACTGTAACATACTATAACATACTGCAACATACTATAACATACTGCAACACACAATTACATACTGTAACATACTGCAACATACTGTAACATACTTCAACATACCGCAACATACTGTAACATACCGCAACATACTATAACATACTGCAACATACTATTACATACTGTAACATACTGCAACATACTGTAACATACCGCAACATTCTATTACATACTGTAACATACTATTACATACTGTAACATACTGCAACATACTGTAACATACTGCAACATAACATAACATACTATACTATACTACCATACCATACCATACCATACTATAACATACTGCAACATACTATTACATACTGTAACATACTGCAACATACTATAACATACTGCAACATACTACAACATACTGCAACATATTATAACATACTGCAACATAACATAACATACTATACTATACCATACCATACTATAACATACTGCAACATACTGCAACATACTGTAACATACTGTAACATACTGTAACATACCGCAACATACCGCAACATACCTCAACATACTGCAACATACTGCAACATACTGTAACATACTGTAACATACCACAACATTCTGCAACATACTATAACATACTGCAACTATACTATACTATACTATAACATAACATAACATAACATACCATACCATACCATAACATAACATACTATACTATACTATACTATACTATACCATACCATAACATAACATAACATAACATACCATACCATACCATACCATACCATAACATAACATAACATACTATACTATACTATACTATACTATACCATACCATACCATACTATACTATACTATACTAAACTATACTATACCATAACATAACAGAACATACTATACTATACTATACTATACTATACCATAACATACTATACTATACTATACTATGCTATACTATACTATACTATACCATAACATAACATAACATACTATACTATACTATACCATAACATAACATAACATAACATTACATAACATAACATACTATACTATACTGCAACATACTGTAACATACTGTAACATACTGCGACATACTATAACATACTGCAACATACTATAACATACTGCAATATACCATAACATACTGCAACATACTATTACATACTGTAACATACTGCAACATACTGTAACATACTCCAACATACCGCAACATACTGTAACATACCGCAACATACTATAACATACTGCAACATACTATAACATACTGCATCATACTATTACATACTGTAACATACTGCAACATACTGCAACATACTGTAACATACCGCAACATACTGTAACATACCGCAACATACGGTAACATACCGTAACATACTGCGAAATACTGCAACATACTATAACATACTGCAACATACTGTAACATACTGCAACATACTATAACATAATGCAACATACTGTAACATACTGCAACATATTATAGCATACTATACTCTAACATACTATACTATACTATACTCTAACATAACATAACATAACATAACATACTATAACATAACTATACCATACTATACTATACTATACTATACTATACCATACCATACCATACATACCATACTATACTATACTATACTATACTATACCATACCATAACATACTATACTATACTATACTATGCTATACTATACTATACTATACTATACCATAACATAACATAACATAACATACTATACTATACCATAACATAACATAACATACTATACTATACCATAACATAACATAACATAACATAAGATAACATAACATAACATAGCATAACATAACATACTATACTATACTATACTATACTATACTATAACATAACATAACATAACATACCATACCATACCATACCATAACATAACATACTATACTATACTATACCATAACATAACATAACATAACATAACATACTATACTATACTATACTATAAAATAACATAACATAACATAACATACCATACCATAACATAACATAACATAACATACTATACTATACTATACTATACTATACTATACTATACTATACCAAAACATACTATACTATACTATACTATACTATACAATACTATACCATACCATACCATACCATACCATAACATAACATACTATACTATACTATACCATAACATAACATACTATACTATACTATACTATACCATACTATACTATACTATACTATACTATACCATACCATACCATACCATACTATAACATACTGCAACATACTATTACATACTGTAACATACTGTAACATACTGAAACATACTATAATATACTGCAACATACTATAACATACTGCAACATACTATAACATACTGCAACATAACATAACATTACT